>NW_025745875.1:260000-272832 GCF_021184085.1 Oncorhynchus gorbuscha | reverse complement strand
CATGTGGTTGGTGTTGGAAGGCCAGAGACTGTGCTGTTTTTAGGGGCTGTTTGGTTTTTAGAAGCTCTTGTTGCAGGTTGACTAGCTGCCTCTCATTGCGAGACAACATACCACGAAGACCTTGGATGCTTCCCAAATGGAACCCTAATTCCTATATAGTGCACTACTTTTGACCAGAACCCTAGAGTGCCCTCATCTACAGTAGTGGACTATAAAGGAAAATGGGGTTCCATTGGAGACTAAGACCTTGAAACGACTCTGCTCTGGTATGTCTGAGGAGGAGGACAAATTCTCATCATTCCCAACATGGTTTGTGGACGTTGTCCTCACATAATTGAGAGATTTAGGATATGTTCAACGTTTTTCCATTTCACAAAACATGTTTATGGCGACTAGGACTTTAGGTTTTGTCTATAGGACCACAACGGTGACCTCATTCATCAATGTGGGCACCCCAGGGTGAAGTTTCCCATGCATACAGATCTAGGATCAGCTTTCCTTCGACCAAACCCAACTTTAACCATTAAGGGGCAACTTAGACATTCTCAGAATCATCTTGCCACTAACCTTCATATGTCCAGACAGACTGACAGGTCGTCATGGGAACACTCAACACACCACAACTCATTGATCATATGTGCAATCGATTCATTGACCAGTACATCCCATGACAAGATGTTCAAAAGTCACCTTCATGAAGTTTGTTACAGGTTAGTTCCTAATGAATATGTTTATGAAGATAGTTACTATTAGTTATGTTGCTATAGGCTCATCTTCAATGAATACATTTTCTGTGACTTCACCGTTGGGCTACAACGACACCTCAAACCTCAAGACCTATACACACACTGATCAACCTTAGCAGAATATGACCAATCTTGTTTGCGTCCCCCGCTTGGAGCCGATAAGCTGACTTCACCAATGCAGATCTGAAAGCTGCGTTTGCTTACTCACCTTTCAGTGTTTGGAAACAATGGATGACCCTTTTTGGGATTTAATTTGATTGATTGATTTTCCCTTACCAGTCAATGGTCGACGCTGGAACTTGTACAGCCTGCATACAGTATCCTTTATAACCACGGCGGTGTCAGACCCCATACAACATCAATGTGTACATATCACAACATCATATATAGACAGGAAGTATTCTCAATAGGTTGGATAAACATGGCGAACCACATCCTCCGCTCCTCCTCAGACTAATCCTGAGTAATGGCCTGGACGGGGCTCAGCCGTTGAATCGGTGTGAATCAAGACGCGGTTAACTGCTCTGCATGTTGTTTGCCATTTGTGCTTTTGTGTCTTTCCCCTAATTGCTGAAGACAATTACATTTGATTCAATGGGACTTAATCAATCCCCCCTGGGGCAATGAAGGTATTAACCAGGGCACAGCCACATATCCTCCACATACATCACATGCAACACAGAGTGAACACAGACATTAGCCTAAATCCTTAAAATCCTCAAAAGCTTAAACATTTTACAGAATTTAAATGTTATAGAAGTAGAGGTAGCAGTAATACTAGTAGCAGTAATAGCACTGGCAGTAATAATAGTAGCAGTAATAGTAGTAGCACTGGCAGTAATAATAGTAGCACTAATAGTAGTAGCAGTAATAGCACTGGCAGTAATAATAGTAGCACTAATAGTAGTAGCAGTAATAGCACTGGCAGTAATAATAGTAGCACTAATAGTAGTAGCAGTAATAGCACTGGCAGTAATAATAGTAGCACTAATAGTAGTAGCAGTAATAGCACTGGCAGTAATAATAGTAGCACTAATAGTAGTAGCAGTAATAGCACTGGCAGTAATAATAGTAGCACTAATAGTAGTAGCAGTAATAGCACTGGCAGTAATAATAGTAGCACTAATAGTAGTAGCAGTAATAGCACTGGCAGTAATAATAGTAGCACTAATAGTAGTAGCAGTAATAGCACTGGCAGTAATACTAGTAGCACTAATAGTAGTAGCAGTAATAGCACTGGCAGTAATACTAGTAGCACTAATAGTAGTAGCAGTAATAGCACTGGCAGTAATACTAGTAGCACTAATAGTAGTAGCAGTAATAGCACTGGCAGTAATAGCACTGGCAGTAATAGTAGTAGCACTAATAGTAGAAGCAGTAATAGCACTGGCAGTAATAATAGTAGCACTAATAGTAGTAGCAGTAATAGCACTGGCAGTAATAATAGTAGCACTAATAGTAGTAGCAGTAATAGCACTGGCAGTAATAGTAGCACTAATAGTAGTAGCAGTAATAGCACTGGCAGTAATAATAGTAGCACTAATAGTAGTAGCAGTAATAGCACTGGCAGTAATAATAGTAGCAGTAATACTAGTAGCAGTAATAGTAGTAGCAGTAATAGTAGTAGCAGTAATAGCACTGGCAGTAATAATAGTAGCACTAATAGTAGTAGCAGTAATAGCAGTACTAGTAATAGTAGTAGCAGTAATAGTAGTAGCACTAATAGTAGTAGCAGTAATAGCAGTACTAGTAATAGTAGTAGCACTAATAGTAGTAGCAGTAATAGCAGTACTACTAATAGTAGTAGCAGTAATAGTAGTACTAGTAATAGTAGTAGCACTAATAGTAGTAGCAGTAATAGCAGTACTAGTAATAGTAGCAGTAAAAGTAGTATCTTTATCACAAGAGCCTTGAAAGGTAGAAAGAGAGACTGAGAATGCATTCTAAAATGGCACCCTATAGAATGCACTACTTCTGACCAGAGTCTTATGGGCCTTGGTCAAAAGTAGTGACCTAGAAAGGCTATATGGTGACATTTAGAACACGATCTCAGTCCAGTGGGTGGTCAGCCATAGAGAAAGAGAGGGGACCAACTCGTGGATTAAAGGACATGGTGAAATAATTAACCCCCCAGCCAGGGGCAGGCCAGGCCAGAGGAGAACAGGGTGGTCTGGAGGTCCATGGGGTACAGCTAGACTACCCACCTACATCCTTCCTCCTAGAGTAAACCACAGGGGCTTAGGTCAACCAGAGGTGGGAATGGGGTGTGTGTGTGTGTGTGTGTGTGTGTGTGTGTGTGTGTGTGTGTGTGTGTGTGTGTGTGTGTGTGTGTGTGTGTGTGTGTGTGTGTGTGTGTGTGTGTGTGTGTGTGTGTGTGTGTGTGTGTGTGGCAGGAGACTGTGCCATCAGGCTGAGGTCTTAGCATGGGACTCTTACTGAGGATTACTAGAGCTGGGATCTGGACCATCAGGCTGAGGTCTTAGCATGGGACTCTTACTGAGGATTAGTAGAGCTGGGATCTGGGCCATCAGGCTGAGGTCTTAGCGTGGGACTCTTACTGAGGATTACTAGAGCTGGGATCTGGGCCATCAGGCTGAGGTCTTAGCGTGGGACTCTTACTGAGGATTACTAGAGCTGGGATCTGGGCCATCAGGCTGAGGTCTTAGCGTGGGACTCTTACTGAGGATTACTAGAGCTGGGATCTGGGCCATCAGGCTGAGGTCTTAGCGTGGGACTCTTACTGAGGATTACTAGAGCTGGGATCTGGGCCATCAGGCTGAGGTCTTAGCGTGGGACTCTTACTGAGGATTAGTAGAGCTGGGATCTGGGCCATCAGGCTGAGGTCTTAGCGTGGGACTCTTACTGAGGATTACTAGAGCTGGGATCTGGGCCATCAGGCTGAGGTCTTAGCGTGGGACTCTTACTGAGGATTACTAGAGCTGGGATCTGGGCCATCAGGCTGAGGTCTTAGCGTGGGACTCTTACTGAGGATTACTAGAGCTGGGATCTGGGCCATCAGGCTGAGGTCTTAGCGTGGGACTCTTACTGAGGATTACTAGAGCTGGGATCTGGGCCATCAGGCTGAGGTCTTAGCGTGGGACTCTTACTGAGGATTACTAGAGCTGGGATCTGGGCCATCAGGCTGAGGTCTTAGCGTGGGACTCTTACTGAGGATTACTAGAGCTGGGATCTGGGCCATCAGGCTGAGGTCTTAGCGTGGGACTCTTACTGAGGATTACTAGAGCTGGGATCTGGGCCATCAGGCTGAGGTCTTAGCGTGGGACTCTTACTGAGGATTACTAGAGCTGGGATCTGGGCCATCAGGCTGAGGTCTTAGCGTGGGACTCTTACTGAGGATTACTAGAGCTGGGATCTGGGCCACAGGCTGAGGTCTTAGCGTGGGACTCTTACTGAGGATTACTAGAGCTGGGATCTGGGCCATCAGGCTGAGGTCTTAGCGTGGGACTCTTACTGAGGATTACTAGAGCTGGGATCTGGGCCATCAGGCTGAGGTCTTAGCGTGGGACTCTTACTGAGGATTACTAGAGCTGGGATCTGGGCCATCAGGCTGAGGTCTTAGCGTGGGACTCTTACTGAGGATTACTAGAGCTGGGATCTGGGCCATCAGGCTGAGGTCTTAGCGTGGGACTCTTACTGAGGATTACTAGAGCTGGGATCTGGGCCATCAGGCTGAGGTCTTAGCGTGGGACTCTTACTGAGGATTACTAGAGCTGGGATCTGGGCCATCAGGCTGAGGTCTTAGCGTGGGACTCTTACTGAGGATTACTAGAGCTGGGATCTGGGCCATCAGGCTGAGGTCTTAGCGTGGGACTCTTACTGAGGATTACTAGAGCTGGGATCTGGGCCATCAGGCTGAGGTCTTAGCATGGGACTCTTACTGAGGATTACTAGAGCTGGGATCTGGGCCATCAGGCTACTGTTTCTATGTATCTTGAAAGAAATGACAAATCTCTTTACAGAGAAGACAAACTTATTTAAAGGGAGTCAACTATTTCCTTGAACATTCTCCTAAATTCAGTGGGGAAATCCCATATTTGGAGGGAAAACTCACAGAAACGTTGTAGTGTTTTAGATTAGTTATTGTAGAGTAGTAGAAACAAAACATACATTGTCACATTTTATTACACATCAATTGGTGTTTGTTGACGAGAGGAAAGAAGTCTTTCCTGTGAGAAGTAGTTGGGAGACAGGTGAGGAGACGTGCTCTTTTCTTTTAGGGGTGGATCAGCTTTAATATTGCAGATAGATCGTAGCTTCCATCAATGTAGTCGTCTGCTTCATTTCCAAACCCCCTTATATATATATTGTTTTGTAAATAAATAATCTATCTCAGCAAAAAAAGAAACGTCCTCTCACTGTCAACTGCGTTTATTTTCAGCAAACTTAACATGTGTAAATATGTGTATGAACATAAGACTCAACAACTGATACAATCTGAACAAGTTCCACAGACATGTGACTAACAGAAATTGAAAAATGTGTCCCTGAACAAAGTAACGGTCAGTATCTGGTGTGGCCACCAGCTGCATTAAGTATCTCCTCCTTATGGACTGCACCAGATTTGCCAGTTCTTTCTGTGACATGTTACCCCATTCTTCCACAAAGGCACCTGCAAGTTCCTGGACATTTCTGGGGGGAATGGCCCAAGCCCTCAACCTCTGATCCAACAGGTCCCAGACGTGCTCAATGGGATGAGCTCTTCACTGGCCATGGCAGAACACTGACATTCCTGTCTTGCAGGAAATCACGCACAGAATGAGCAGTATGGCTGGTGGCATTGTCATGCTGGAAGGTAATGTCAGGATGAGCCTGCAGGAAGGGTACCACATGAGGGACGAGGATGCCTTCCTTGTAACGCACAGCATTGAGATTGCCTGCAATGACAACAAGCTTAGTCCGATGACGCTGTGACACACCACCCCAGACCATGACGGACCCTCCACCTCCATCCTGCTCCAGAGTACAGGCCTCGGGGTAACGTTCATTCCTTCAACGATAAACGCCAATCCGAGACAAAACCATGACTCGTCAGTGAAGAGCACTTTTTGCCAGTCCTGTCTGGTCCAGCGACGGTGGGTTTGTGCCCATAGGCGACGTTGTTGCAGAGCAGTCATTTGAAAAAGTAAGGACATTTCAGCGAGACAACTCAAAGGCTAAATCCATTACACCAAGATCATGGAATTCATTGTCCTTGACAATCAACTGTTCTCCGTCGTGGGTGATGTTGGCTTTCGCTGACTGGTCGAACACCAGTTACACTTTTTTAATATAGATTTTTTAACTATTATTCCAGATGTTGCCCTACCGGAGTTACACAGTAATAGCGTCAGCGATATCAGCCCCATGAGCATGCCGAGTCTGACAGCACAGTGGGTCGTTGAGGATTTCCTACTGAGGAAAGTCGTATTGGATGCTCATGAACATGCTGGTTGTCTTACCACTGCTGCCATTTCAATGGCATTTGAGAACATGTTTGAAACATGAACACACTAGCTAGCTCCATTCAAAACAACTGACTGGAGAAATAAGCTCATCAACTGTGCCTGCAGCAGACGTGATTCCCTCTGTCGTGGCATTGAAACAACTGCTCAACAAAACTGACAGGGATGTAAACAGATGTGCACAACATTTGAGATCAGCTTTCTGCCTAGTAAATAAAGGTATGGAATATATCTGGAATCTTTATTTCAGCTCATGAAACATGGGACCAACACTTTACATGTTGATTTATATGTTTGATCAGTGTATTATTTGTATTCTAATTCTAATGTCACTGATTCTGTCACATAACAGTGGAGTGCGCGTGTCCATTCTGATTTGGTCAATGCTAAGCTAACCAGTTAGCTAGCGTGCGATGTTAGTGCTGACTAGTTTCTAGTGAAGATGGCTCCTTTCACCGATGAGGTCGAGGTTTTTACTGGACCACACTGGCAAATTAAATGTTTAAATGCTTAAAATCTGTATCATTTTTTGGGGGCAAGGAAAATATCGGATATCGGCCAAAAATGTCATATGGGTGCATCACTAGCGTCAAGAGGAGGATGAAGAGGGGAGGAGAAGCTGTGGTGTGGTGTCAGACGAGGAGAGGTTGAGGGAGATGGAGAAGTTGTGGTGTCAGATGAGGAGAGGAGAGGAGAGGGGGATGGAGGGGGAGGAGAAGCCGTGGTGTGTAGTGGAGCAGCCAGACAGACAGCTTACTGCCATACAATCAGACACCTGACCCGTGAGCGAGAGAGAGGAGAAGCCATTCCAATAGTGCGCACACAAACACACACACACACACATATACACACACTGCAGCTTGTGCCTGCAAGCAAGAGGAGTAGCAGAGAGACCTTGAGCTGTTGGGCCGGTGACAGTTCAGGGCTGTTACCTTCATCAGTAAATCTAACTCACCGGGGGAAACTTTATAGCAGGCTCAACTTTATAGCAGGCTCAACTTTATAGCAGGCTCAACTTTATAGCAGGCTCAACTTTATAGCAGGCTCAACTTTATAGCAGGCTCAACTTTATAGCAGGCTCAACTTTATAGCAGGCTCAACTTTATAGCAGGCTCAACTTTATAGCAGGCTCAACTTTATAGCAGGCTCAACTTTATAGCAGGCTCAACTAGCACGACTGCTCAGTTCACTTGACACAGCCAATAGAGCAACATTAAGGTCTCTGCTACAACCAGGTTCAGGAGTTTACCTGGTTACCATCTAGAGAAAGAAAATGGTCCCACCACGCTGGGACCCACGGTGCCACCTCTGGTGCACAGCACGCTGGGACCCACGGTGCCACCTCTGGTGCTCAGCACGCTGGGACCCACGGTGCCACCTCTGGTGCTCAGCACGCTGGGACCCACGGTGCCACCTCTGGTGCTCATGGGACCCATGGAAAGGTGCCACCTCTGGTGCAGTTTCAAAAAAGCACTAAAAATGTAATGCTCAGCAGCTGGGATTCTGGTGCTCAGATGGGATGCCACCTCTGTCATTAGGACCGCTGGGAGGTGCCACCTCTGGTGCTCAGACGCTGGGATGCCACCTCTGGTGCTCATCGGTGCCAATGGGACTGACCTCTGGTGCTCAGCATTAGGTGCTCAGCATTTCAGCAGTTTTCATAACCCAACCTCTGGTGCTCAAATAGGTGCTCAGCACGCTGGGACCCACGGTGCCACCTCTGGTGCTCAGCACGCTGGGACCCACGGTAGCACTCAGCACGCTGGACACCGATTTGGCAGCTGGGATTCTGGTGCTTTTCTGGTGTACACCTTTATTTAACCTTTATTTAACCTTTATTTAACCTTTATTTAACCTTTCTTTAACTTTATTTAACCAGGCAAGTCAGTTAAGAACGCCTTCTTATTTTCAATGATGGCCTAGGAACAGTGGGTTAACTGCCTCCACCTCTGTTCAGGGGGACAGAACGGTGCTCACAGATTTTTGGTGCTCACCTTGTCAGCTCAGGGAATTCAATATTGCAACCTTACAGTTAACTAGTCCATCGCTCTAACCACCTGATTACATTGCACTCCACGAGGAGCCTGCCTTTGATTGGACAGTTTCAAAAAAACTAAAAAGGTAATGCAGTATTAGAAGCCATTAGGTAAGTTGCTTTTCAGCTAGCATTAAACTTATCTTATAAAAAATTTAACAATCAATCATAATCACTTGTTAACTACACATGGTTGTTAATATTATTAGTTTATTTAACCACCTGCGTGTCCTGCGTTGCATATAAACTCATAAAAAACAATGGTTGTTAATATTATTAGTTTATTTAGCGTGTCCTGCGTTGCATATAATCAATGTATTCTTGAAAAAGCACTGTCGTTGCACCAATGTGTATCTAACCATAAACATCAATGCCTTTCTTAAAATCACCACACAAGTATATATTTTTAAACCTGCATATTTTGCTAAAAGAAATCCAGGTTAGCAGGCAATATTAACCAGGTGAAATTGTGTCACTTCTCTTGCGTTCATTGCACGCAGAGTCAGTGTATATGCAACAGTTTGGGCCGCCTAATTTGCCAGAATTTGTTTGAAGGTTGTGCAATGTAACAGCAATATTTAGACTTATGGATGCCACCCGTTAGATAAAATACGGAACGGTTCCGTATTTCACTGAAAGAATAAACGTCTCGTTTTCGAGATGATAGTTTCAGGATTCGACCATATTGACTGAAGGCTCGTATTTCTGTGTGTTATTATGTTATAATTAAGTCTATGATTTGATATTTGATAGAGCAGTCTGACTGAGCGGTGGTAGGCACCAGCAGGCTTGTAAGCATTCATTCAAACTGCACTTTCGTGCGTTTTTCAGCAGCTCATCGCTGTGCTTCAAGCATTGAGCTGTTTATGACTTCAAGCCTATCAACTCCCGAGATTAGGCTGGTGTAACTGATGTGAAATGGCTAGCTAGTTAGCGGGTGCGCGCTAATAGCGTTTCAAACGTCACTCGCTCTGAGACTTGGAGTGGTTGTTCCCCTTGCTCTGCATGGGTAACACTGCTTCGAGGGTGGCTGTTGTCGATGTGTTCCTGGTTCGAGCCCAGGTAGGGGCGAGGAGAGGGACGGAAGCTATACTGTTACACTGGCAATACTAAAGTGTCCATAAGATCACCCAATAGTCAAAGATATATGAAATACAAATCGTAGAGAGAAATGGTCCTATAATTCCTATAATAACTACAACCTAAAACTTCTTACCTGGGAATATTGAAGACTCCTGTTAAAAGGAACCACCAGCTTTCATATGTTCTCATGTTCTGAGCAAGGAACTTAAGCGTTAGCTTTCTTACATGGCACATATTGTACTTTTACTTTCTTCTCCAACACTTTGTTTTTGCATTATTTAAACCAAATTGAACAGGTTTCATTTTATTTGAGGCTAAATTGATTTTATTGATGTATTATATTAAGTTAAAACAAGTGTTCATTCAGTATTGTTGTAATTGTCATTATTACAAATAAAAAAATACATTTAAATCGTCCGATTAATCGGTATCCTTTTTTTTGGTCCTCCAATAATCGGTTCCGGCGTTGAAAAATCTTATTCGGTCGACCTCTATTAGGACCACTATACTTGTAGTCTGCTGTAGGCTACGAGCGTCTCGGCCACTTATCTCCACCTTGGCTAAATGTTGTGTTCTTGTCGAACCACAACGCAATTTGGACTGCATACCGCCCGTTTTCAAATGAAGTTGATCATTTTCATGCAGCTGACAGGCGGTAAAGTTACATAATGGTGTAATTGCCTATTATCTTCTTGGCTTCTTCGTTTTAATTATTGTAGGCTCATGTTTTACCGTTACGACGTATTACCCTCCACTATTTGTTTTACAGTCTTACTTTCACCCTTGCCCCCAACAGAACAGGCATCCAATAGAAGCATTTTAAAGTCAACTGCCAAAGTATGTTTGTGGAAACGGAAATTGTGAACTTGTGTGAATAAACCAGACTATTTTTCCCTAACATGGGTCTCTCTCAGAAAGAATTTGAGACAGTTCCCAAACAAAGCTGTTCAAGGGAAGCGGTTCCAAAACAGAGCATGAGTCATGCAGATAAAGTCAGGTTATGTCAGTGTGTGTATGTGCTTTTTGTGCCGGCTACTGAGATTGAGTGGCACTGAGCAGTACCAGCAGAACCACACACATTTTATATCTTAGTTATTAGCAGACGCTCTTATCCAGAGCAACTTACAGTAAGTAATGATACATCCTTTTTTCATCCTGGTCCCCTGTGGGAATCGAACCCACAACCCTGGTGGTGTAAGCACCATGCTCTACTGACTGAGCTACCGGGAGATGACCCCCATACCCCCTTCCTGTGGTCACCTGTCAGACATCCTCACTAGTCCAGTAACCTCCAGCACACACACACAGCCTCCATCTACATCACACACACACAGTCCCACTCCAACCTGCAGTGACAGAGCAGGTCTCTCCCTGACAGACGTCTCCCCAGAGTAAACAGAGGGATGTGAATCCATCACCACCAGGCCACGTCGCTGACACGTCCTCTCACTAGCATGGCCTACAGCAGCAACCAGGCCAGCCAGCAGATGTGTGATTATACACACACACCAGCTGTGCCCATCTGTCCCAGCAAAGCGCTGTAGTAGCTGTTAGCCCTCTCCATCAGTCCCACAGCAGGATGCCAATAAATACGATCTGCCAGTGAATCATTTAATCCAACCCAATAAAGAGCCATGACATCATTAACCAGGTGGAGCCGTCTGGGCATCAGGTCCACTGGGAATGGAGGGAAGGAGAGAGGGAAGGAGGGGGATGGGAGGAATGGAAAGGGATGGAAGCACTATGATAGCATCTGGCGCAATCTGACCCATGCTAGCCTGAGTGCCAGTCGGTATGTGCCGTCATGCCAAATCGTTGTCATTCATTGTCATGCCAAACAGCAATGGAGTCAGGATCTCCAGGATCTCACTTTAACTATGCCACTTTGTTTACTTTGTCTACACACTCATCTCATATGTATATACTGTACTCGATACCATCTACTGTATGCTGCTCTGTACCATCACTCACTCATATATCCTTATGTACATATTCCTTATCCCCTTACACTGTGTATAAGACAGTAGTTTTGGAATTGTTAGTTAGATTACTTGTTGGTTATCACTGCATTGTCGGAACTAGAAGCACAAGCATTTGCTAAATGCTACACTCGCATTAACATCTGCTAACCATGTGTATGTGACAAATAAAATTTGATTTGATTTGATCACAAACAGATCTGTGATCAGGCTAGACCTGCACACCTGGTGCCCAGATTGGAGTATGTCCTGTATTCTCTGTTATGTCATGATGTTTAATGCCCAGGGTTTAGGTTTATGTCATTGATACTAGAGACCACTCCATGATGTTTAATGCCCAGGGGTTTAGGTTTATGTCATTGATACTAGAGACCACTCCATGATGTTTAATGCCCAGGGTTTAAGGTTTATGTCATTGATACTAGAGACCACTCCATGATGTTTAATGCCCAGGGTTTAAGGTTTATGTCATTGATACTAGAGACCACTCCATGATGTTTAATGCCCAGGGTTTAAGGTTTATGTCATTGATACTAGAGACCACTCCATGATGTTTAATGCCCAGGGTTTAAGGTTTATGTCATTGATACTAGAGACCACTCCATGATGTTTAATGCCCAGGGGTTTAGGTTTATGTCATTGATACTAGAGACCACTCCATGATGTTTAATGCCCAGGGTTTTAGGTTTATGCCATTGATACTAGAGACCACTCCATGATGTTTAATGCCCAGGGTTTAAGGTTTATGTCATTGATACTAGAGACCACTCCATGATGTTTAATGCCCAGGGTTTAAGGTTTATGTCATTGATACTAGAGACCACTCCATGATGTTTAATGCCCAGGGTTTAAGGTTTATGTCATTGATACTAGAGACCACTCCATGATGTTTAATGCCCAGGGTTTAAGGTTTATGTCATTGATACTAGAGACCACTCCATGATGTTTAATGCCCAGGGTTTTAGGTTTAGGCAATAGACGGACATTAGCTGTAGCTAATAGAAAGCTAATACACATCTGGTGTATGGGTCTAGCACATAGTCTAGTTACATCTGGTGTATGGGGCTAGCACATAGCCTAGCTACATCTGGTGTATGGGGCTAGCACATAGCCTAGCTACATCTGGTGTATGGGGCTAGCACATAGCCTAGCTACATCTTGTGTATGGGGCTAGCACATAGCCTAGCTACATCTGGTGTATGGGGCTAGCACATAGCCTAGCTACATCTGGTGTATGGGGCTAGCACATAGCCTAGCTACATCTGGTGTATGGGGCTAGCACATAGCCTAGCTACATCTGGTGTATGGGGCTATCACATAGCCTAGCTACATCTGGTGTATGGGGCTAACACATAGCCTAGCTAACACATCTGGTGTAGCCTAGCTACATCTGGTGTATGGGGCTAGCACATAGCCTAGCTACATCTGGTGTATGGGGCTAACACATAGCCTAGCTACATCTGGTGTATGGGGCTAACACATAGCCTAGCTACATCTGGTGTATGTAGCCTACTAGCTTAGTCTATT
>NW_025745875.1:245000-255000 GCF_021184085.1 Oncorhynchus gorbuscha | reverse complement strand
GGGCTGGTGAACTGGAGCTGAGGCTGGGCTAGCAGGTTTGGAAGACAGGGGGCTGGTGAGCTGGAGCTGAGGCTGGGAAGACGGGGCTGGTGAGCTGGAGCTGAGGCTGGGAAGACAGGGGGCTGGTGAGCTGAAGCTGAGGCTGGGAAGACAGGGGGCTGGTGAACTGGAGCTGAGGCTGGGAAGACAGGGGGCTGGTGAGCTGAAGCTGAGGCTGGGAAGACAGGGGGCTGGTGAACTGGAGCTGAGGCTGAGCTAGCAGGTTTGGAAGACAGGGGGCTGGTGAGCTGGAGCTGTGGCTAGGAAGACAGGGGGCTGGTGAGCTGGGGCTGAGGCTGGGAAGACAGGGGGCTGGTGAGCTGGGGCTGAGGCTGGGAAGACAGTGGGCTGGTGAGCTGGGGCTGGTGAGCTGGGGCTGGGCTGGGAAGACAGGGGGCTGGTGAGCTGGGGCTGTGACTGGGAAGACAGGGGGCTGGTGAGCTGGGGCTGTGACTGGGAAGACAGGGGGCTGGTGAGCTGGGGCTGTGACTGGGAAGACAGGGGCTGGTGAGCTGGGGCTGTGACTGGGAAGACAGGGGGCTGGTGAGCTGGGGCTGTGACTGGGAAGACAGGGGGCTGGTGAGCTGGGGCTGTGACTGGGAAGACAGGGGGCTGGTGAGCTGGGGCTGTAAACTGGGAAGACAGGGGGCTGGTGAGCTGGGGCTGTGACTGGGAAGACAGGGGGCTGGTGAGCTGGGGCTGTGACTGGGCTAGCAGTAGACAGAGGAAATCAACAGAGATCCTGTGGCTCCACAGATGCAGGGGATATTGATAAACTTGTAGTGTGGTTTTCCACTTTAATTTTGAGTGTGACTCCAAATCCAGACCTCAATGGGTTGATAAATTTGATTTCCATTGATAATTTTTGTGTGATATTGTTGTCAGCACATTCAACTATGTAAAGAAAAAAGTATATAATAAGAATATTTCATTCATTCAGATCTAGGATGTGTTATTTTAGTGTTCCCTTAATTTTTTGGAGCAGTGTACATGAAGATCATTTCCGATTGAGCCGACATACAGTATTGCAGAGTTTACCGTGAATGTAGTCTCTGTGGGAACATTGTCTTCAAATGTGGATCCCGCTGTAACGCTGCCCTTCTGCAATACAGACTGAATAGAGGTCTTAGTCACAGGAAGCAGCCAGCCCACATAATAAAACAGGACACGTCCGAACAGAGCCTCTGATCTAATAAACCACTTCATACAGCGCGTTAAAGAGGCCAGTCTGCATTCAATCACCACCACCGCCTCACTTTCCACTGTCCACAACAAATCAATGTGACCAGTGTATTTATAGCTGTCCCAATCAGGATTGATTTAGGGTGGATATCTCTCCCAAACTCTAGCAGAGCGGGTTGGTATGTGCTGTTGTATTACTCCTGCAGTACTTTACACAGACCCACACGGACTATGTTCTCTGTGAGAAGCAGGAAGTTTCAGACAAGTTAGGACTAGTGGTACGTGGTTAAAATGACCACTATCTACACAGGTTATATTCTAGTGTGTAATTAACGGCCCCCTATTAGAAACACTATCCCTATGTGCCCTGCTCAAATATAATACACTATATAGGGACTAGGGTGCCATTTGGGACGTAACCCTAATTGTGTCAAACATGAAACATTTGGGACAGGGATAGACACAGACAGACAGGGATAGACACAGACAGACAGGGATAGACACAGACAGACAGGGATAGACACAGACAGGGATAGACACACACAGACAGGGACACCGACAGGGATAGACACCGACAGGGACACCAACAGGGATAGACACCGACAGGGACAGGCACAGACAGGGATAGACACCGACAGGGATAGACACCGACAGGGATAGGCACAGACAGGGATAGGCACAGACAGGGATAGGCACAGACAGGGATAGGCACAGACAGGGATAGGCACAGACAGGGATAGGCACAGACAGGGATAGGCACAGACAGGGATAGGCACAGACAGGGATAGGCACAGACAGGGATAGGCACAGACAGGGATAGGCACAGACAGACAGACAGACAGACAGACAGACAGACAGACAGACAGACAGACAGACAGACAGACAGACAGACAGACAGACAGACAGAGGAGAGCGGACATCAGACTAGAGTGCTAGAGCGATAGCGGGTGAGAGAGAGGTGAAGAGTCTTTGCGATGACAACTTTCCCATTCCTCATGAGACGTGGGAGTCAGGGTCGTGTGCATTCATTCAGTCAAGACTGTGCCACACACACACACACACACACACACACACACACACACACACACACACACACACACACACACACACACACACACACACACACACACACACACACACACACACACACACACACACACACACACACACACACACACACACACACACACACACTACTTCTCATCTGTCTCAGTTAGAAGTGGGTGATTCTTTAATTAGTTTGTACAAAGGAAAAGTTGTGAAATCACACAAAAAATACACAAACATGATTCATCTCTTGATGATGATATCAGACAGAGTAGCCAAGGTAAACAGAGTGACTTGTGTAAACACCCACCGACTCATAGCCAAAGACGAGCTGAAGGGCTAATCACCATCCAGGTTCAAAAGACGTGAAAACCTCTTCCGTTGTGGATACCGTAGATCTTTTTCATTCAAAAACATTTGACAAGAACCTAAACAGGAAAGGCCTCTTACTCTAATGGTTTGTCCAGAATCACTTGATGAGGCTGTCGTGGAAGTGACACGTCAAACAGACAAGCTAATCAACTTCCTGTCAGACTGTGTCAAACTGCCAGATAGAGAGAGGAGGTGCAGAAGAGAGAGAAAGGATAGAGGCAGAAGTGGACAGAGAAAGAGGGCAGAGAGAGGAGGTGCAGAAGAGAGAGAAAGGAGAGGCAGAAGTGGACATAGAAAGAGGGCAGAGAGAGGAGGTGCAGAAGAGAGAGAAAGTGAGGAGAGGCAGAAGTGGACAGAGAAGAAAGAGGGCAGAGAGAGGAGGTGCAGAAGAGAGAGAAAGGAGAGGCAGAAGTGGACAGAAAAAGAGGGCAGAGAGGGAGGTGCAGAAGAGAGAGAAAGGATAGAGGCAGAAGTGGACAGAAAAAGAGGGCAGAGAGGAGGTGCAGAAGAGATAGAGGCAGAAGTGGACAGAAAAAGAGGGCAGAGAGTGCAGAGGGCAGAGAGAGGAGGTGCAGAAGAGAGAGAAAGGATAGAGGCAGAAGTGGACAGAGAAAGAGGGCAGAGAGAGGAGGTGCAGAAGAGAGAGAAAGGATAGAGGCAGAAGTGGACAGAAAAAGAGGGCAGAGAGAGGAGGTGCAGAAGAGGTGAGGCAGAAGTGGACAGAAAAAGGGGCAGAGAGAGGAGGTAGAGGCAGAAGTGGACAGAGAAAGAGGGCAGAGAGAGGAGGTGCAGAAGAGAGAGAAAGGATAGAGGCAGAAGTGGACAGAGAAAGAGAGAACGTTTTTAAGTAATGTTTACTGTTCATTTTTCAAGTCAATACATGACTTAGCAAGAGTTACATGGCAAAACAGGCTAAAGCAGAACCATTGTTGATACGACAAAAGACTAATCACTTGTGGCTACAAAGAAACCTAATGATGACCTTAACGACTAGCCTAACCACAGAGACAGCGATCATTCAGACAAGTCCATTCAGACAAACAGGAAATCAAGTAGCCTGATGGCTGAACTACCACTGAGACGGTGGAAAGAGACATCAGGAGATCCAGTAGTGAGAGAACTTCTGCTCACCTCAGATAAACCAGTGGGGCGTTTGATAGGCTAACTGATGCTGCTTTCTGATAATATCTCCTCAGATCATACGCCTGAACAGCATCGCAGCAGCCAGTTAGCTCCGCAACGGCACCCTGAACAAAACCCAGAGGGTGTGAGAGAAATCACTGATTACAGAGATAATATCTCCTCTTGGCCCTGTGACAGCCAGAACAGATCGTACGGCTGCAGCTCTGTGCTACCTAAGCACTGCTTTTGATGCGCATGACCTGTGCCACAGAGCTGGTTAGCACAAATCTAGTTAAGTTAGAGCTAGTTAGCTTAGTTAGTACATAGCTAGCACAGAGCTGGTTCGCCAAAAGTGCCTGTTTAACAGGCCAATTTAGCACAGAGCAAGTTAGCACAAAGCCAGTTAGCATGGCTGTCCACCTGCAGTTACTATCAACGCTATCAGTCTAGAATCATGGCTGGCAAGCCTTATTCACTTCAACCAGCCTCCAGGCTGTGTGGCTGGGCCATACCATCTCTCTTTGTCTGTGTGGTGCAGAGGGCCCCTGTGGGGGGGCTCTGTTCTCTGAGCGCCCGAGTGAACCCCGGCCCTGTTCTCTGAGCGCCCGAGTTAACCCCGGCCCTGTTCTCTGAGCGCCCGAGTTAACCCCGGCCCTGTTCTCTGAGCGCCCGAGTTAACCCCGGCCCTGTTCTCTGAGCGCCCGAGTTAACCCCGGCCCTGTTCTCTGAGCGCCCGAGTTAACCCCGGCCCTGTTCTCTGAGCGCCCGAGTTAACCCCGGCCCTGTTCTCTGAGCGCCCGAGTTAACCCCGGCCCTGTTCTCTGAGCGCCCGAGTTAACCCCGGCCCTGTTCTCTGAGCGCCCGAGTTAACCCCGGCCCTGTTCTCTGAGCGCTCGAGTTAACCCCGGCCCTGTTCTCTGAGCGCTCGAGTTAACCCCGGCCCTGTTCTCTGAGCCCTGGAGGCAGGGGGAGAATGTGACACCTTGTCGACACAATAATTCCCCGTACTGGATCAGCCGAGCACACAGGGTAAGGCGGTAAGACAGGGGCTAATGACACGCTTTCGTCTCCACAGCTTCGGCTGGTCTGAGGAGTCTGGGTTTCCTCTAGAACTGACATAGCAGGAAGGCCATGTTAATTTCTGGGCCTTGTGAAGGTACACGCGCCTTGTCTGCTGTTGTGCTGCATGTTTAATTGTGATGCGTGATGTATCGCTGTGCTGCGTTGTGTTGTTCAAGGTGATCCTCTCCCAGAGGCTGATGCTGGGGACAAGGGGACCGGATCCACAGGCCTGAAATACAAGCAGTTCAGCCAGGCTGCTACCCAAACACTCTTCCTGAGTCACATGACCTGTCCTTAGTCACATCTGGCTTAAAGCTCAAACTCCTGGTCCTGAAAAACACGTGTAATTGAGGACTTTGATTTCCTGTGACAGCCACACCATTTCAGTTGAATCAGTAAACATGGTAGCAGCTTTAAAGTGGCTGACTACATGAATAACTCCAACCATTACCTTCTTTGTTGTTTGAAGACCTATTCATTACATGGGCTCAGAGACGTGAGAGAGAGAGTGACAGCTCTGTGTGTGTGTGTGTGTGTGTGTGTGTGTGTGTGTGTGTGTGTGTGTGTGTGTGTGTGTGTGTGTGTGTGTGTGTGTGTGTGTGTGTGTGTGTGTGTGTGTGTGTGTGTGTGTGTGTGTGTGTGTGTGTGTGTGTGTGCGTTCGTGCGCACGGCCAATCAGCTTTTACTTTCCACCCCCCCACATCTACCTCTGACAGGAAGAGGAAGAGCGTCCCTAACCACCACATTTATCAGATTAAACCTGAACCGTGTGCAACACGGCGTGAACAAAGTGACATATTAATAAGGACAAATTGAATTGAGGTAAGGTAGGGGGACGGCAGTAGTGGGGCCTGAAGAAAAGACCTACTAGAGCCCCAGTACACGGGCTCTCTTGTTCCTAGGCGTTCAGACACATACACTAGTGTATGGGAGCAGGCCGGACCCAGAGGAAGGCAGGCAGGGCCCCCAGGATGGCAGGCAGGACCCAGAGGAAGGCAGGCAGGGCCCGGCCCCGAGGATGGCAAGGACCCCGAGGAAGGTAGGCAGGACCCCGAGGAAGGTAGGCAGGACCCCGAGGAAGGTAGGCAGGACCCCGAGGAAGGTAGGAAGGACCCCGGACCCCCCGAGGAAGGTAGGCAGGACCCCGAGGAAGGTAGGGACAGGACCCCCCGAGGAAGGTGGCAGGCAGGCAGGACCCGAGGGAAGGTAGGCAGGACCCCGAGGAAGGTAGGCAGGACCCCGAGGAAGGTAGGCAGGACCCCGAGGAAGGTAGGCAGGACCCCGAGGAAGGTAGGAAGGACCCCGAGGAAGGTAGGCAGGACCCTTAGGAAGGTAGGCAGGGTCCCGAGGAAGGTAGGCAGGACCCCGAGGAAGGTAGGCAGGACCCCGAGGAAGGCAGGCCACTCAGGAGAAATTGGGATTAAAACGGTGGGTTCATAACACGCAGCAGGGGATGCTTGTGATTCCCATTAGCCCTGTTCTTGCAGATTTCTCTGTTGGCATGAAATGAAAGCTGCTACTGCTGACACAAGGGATGGGAATTCACTTACTGGATACACACAGAGCTGTTCTCTTACATGCAGGACATCAGATCCCATTTTGAGTGATTGACTGACTGTGGTTGGACAAGGCCCACTCCCATTTTCCCATAAATCTTGTATCTCCCAATGCATGATTTAGGCCTGTGCGCAAAAATGTGAATGACAACTTGTACAACAGGAGGCAGAGAGGAAGTCCAGAGGTCAACAACCACATGGTTACAACAGACTACAACGTGCTTTTACACCTGCATTGTTTGCTGTTTGGGGTTTTAGGCTGGGTTTCTGTACAGCACTTTGAGATATCAGCTGATGTACGAAGGGCTATATAAATAAATTTGATTTGATTTGATTTGATATTATAAAGAAGGACTCTCAAGGCTCCATAATAATGGGTGACGGTTTACAACCACTGACGGTTTTCTTCAACAACACAGTGCTCAAATGCATCCTAATGTAAACCAAGTCTTAGTTTAAATGCGAGAGAGAGCGAGAGTAGGGGGACTGCTGAGAGCTCATGTACACAGGAGAGTGTAAAACAAGAAACACCCAGCACACGTCTCCAAACAAATGACAGTGTAATTCTCTCTCTCGCTCTCGCAGGGTGGGGATGGGTACACACTGCACAGCCTAGATCCTTCAGCTGCAGCCCTCAGACAGACAGCTAGACCAACAGCCCTCAGACAGACAGCTAGACCAACAGCCCTCAGACAGACAGCTAGACCAACAGCCCTCAGACAGACAGCTAGACCAACAGCCCTCAGACAGACAGCTAGACCAACAGCCCTCAGACAGACAGCTAGACCAACAGACCTCAGACAGACAGCTAGACCAACAGACCTCAGACAGACAGCTAGACCAACAGCCCTCAGACAGACAGCTAGACCATCAGCCCTCAGACAGACAGCTAGACCAACAGCCCTCAGACAGACAGCTAGACCAACAGCCCTCAGACAGACAGCTAGACCAACAGCCCTCAGACAGACAGCTAGACCAACAGCCCTCAGACAGACAGCTAGACCAACAGCCCTCAGACAGACAGCCAGACCAACAGCCCTCAGACCAACAGCCCTCAGACAGACAGCTAGACCAACAGCCCTCAGACAGACAGCTAGACCAACAGCCCTCAGACAGACAGCTAGACCAACATACCTCAGACAGACAGCTAGACCAACAGCCCTCAGACAGACAGCTAGACCAACAGCCACTCAGACAGACAGCTAGACCAACAGCCCTCAGACAGACAGCTAGACCAACAGCCCTCAGACAGACAGCTAGACCAACAGACCTCAGACCAACAGCTCTCAGACAGACAGCTAGACCAACAGCCCTCAGACAGACAGCTAGACCAACAGCCTCAGACAGACAGCTAGACCAACAGCCCTCAGACAGACAGCTAGACCAACAGCCCTCAGACAGACAGCTAGACCAACAGCCCTCAGACAGACAGCTAGACCAACAGCCCTCAGACAGACAGCTAGACCAACAGCCTCAGACCAACAGCTCAGACAGACAGCTAGACCAACAGCCCTCAGACAGACAGAGACCAACAGCCCTCAGACAGACAGACCAACAGCTCTCAGACAGACAGAGACAGACCAACAGCCCTCAGACAGACAGACAAACAGCTCTCAGACAGACAGAGACAGACCAACAGCCCTCAGACAGACAGACAAACAGCTCTCAGACAGACAGAGACAGACCAACAGCCCTCAGACAGACAGACAAACAGCTCTCAGACAGACAGACAAACAGCTCTCAGACAGACAGAGACAGACCAACAGCCCTCAGACAGACAGACAAACAGCTCTCAGACAGACAGAGACAGACCAACAGCCCTCAGACAGACAGACAAACAGCTCTCAGACAGACAGAGACAGACCAACAGCCCTCAGACAGAGACAGACCCTCAGACAGACAGAGACTTGATTCACTAAAGCAGATAAAATCTAATTCTAAGTCATTTTCTCCCAAAAGTAGTCATGTCACTGCCATGCTTATCATTAGCATCTCCTGAAGCTAGACAGAGGGTGCATTTTATGTTGAGAAAACCCACTGTAATTCATGCAAAATCCATCTCTTTTGGCCACTGTTTGTGTTTATTTCTGTAAACATTTATTTGCTTGTTTGGGGTCTAAGTTTAGCGTGGTGCGAGGCAACGCTGAGAAGAGAGAACACACATACACCAGCAGCCACAGGATGTCTAGAAATACACAAGGTTCGCCACATTCCCTGCCATCTGAGAGAGAGAAAAACACCAGAGGGAGAGAGAGACGGAGATAGAGGAGGAGAGAGAGGCTTTACAACTGTCACTGACAAGGAGTTGGCTAGCCTATACAACAGGAACTGATCTGGGACACCAGGCTAAGCCTCCTACACAGTACGATGAAACCCTCTGTCTGAGAGGACTCTTACCATACTAGGATGCGTAATCCACTTCACAGCTCACACGTGCTTCTAGAGAAATCCAGAGAAGTGTTATGTTCACTAGGGAGAAAACGGTTTGAAGTGGAATGGCTTCTCAAATAAAAAATAGTTTCATTTTTGCTACAGTTTGCCCAACTGAACATGGCCCAAGAGGTTAGCAGTGATACATCCTACCAGGAGCTCTTTAGATTGTGCCAAGCTTTGAAGGCCCTACCTACAGATATCCACTAGACTAGCAACCCTAATAACGCTCTGTCTGATAGAGGGCATGCCACTGAAGACATGAAGAGACCTTACCGTAGGATAACTGGCTAACGTGGCCAAATCAACAGAAATCAGACGTACAACAGGTGACTGACTCTGCTCACTGGGTGCGGCATTGTCTTATGGCATTTGGCCCGGTCGACCTTCTGAACTCATGACACACCAGAAGGTGATGAAGTCAAGTGATAGGATGGAAGATCATGTTGGTTACAGCTGGAACTACCATTCCTCTTCTAGCAGTGATATGATTACACTTTAGGCAGGCTGTTCACAGCAGTCATTTTCTGTGTGAAAAACCCCTTTTATTAACTTGAGCCTGTGAAGACAACTAAATATAGATGCTATCGGCTAGGTCTCAAAGACCAGAGAGAGAGAGAGATATCACAGATCTGTTGACATAAGAAAAGATACCACTATAAATACAAACCATGTGTTTATTTATTTTCCCCTTTTGTTCTTACTTTATGCACATCGTACAACACATCTGAAATGTCTTTACATTTTTGGAACTTTCATGTAATGTTTACTGTTCATTTTCTTAGTTTATTATCTACTTCACTTTTTGGGAATGTTAACATGTTTCCCATGCCAATAAAGCCCTTAAATTGAAATTAAATTGAGAAAGATGGAGTTAGGAAGAGGCAGAGACTTGCTGGGTATTTCAGTTGGTACTATCTGATACAGAGTGAGCTAAAGAGAGCATGGGACAGTATGAGAGAGAGAGAGAGAGAGAGAGAGAGAGAGAGAGAGAGACAGATGAGAGAAGAGATAGAGAGAGAGAGAGGGCATGGGACAGTATGAAGAGAGCATGAGACAGTATGAAAGAGAGAGAGAGAGAGAGAGAGAGAGAGAGAGAGAGAGAGAGAGAGAGAGAGATTCCCCAGTTGAGAGAGAGAATGGGACAGTATGGAGAGAGAGAGAGAGAGAGAGAGAGAGAGAGAGAGAGA